>NC_056726.1:1928640312-1928685312 GCF_019279795.1 Protopterus annectens
AAAAAAGAATAAACAGTTTGCTTCTTTTCCTAACCTCTTCCAATCAGGATTTGCAGTTAAGAAAGCCATTCAATTTAATCTTTTATGAAAGTGTTTCACATTCTAGTAGCTCTTCAAATTCAGTACTTTGATACATAGTCTCAGATACTGATATATCTAGGAATTCTTTGATTAATTTCTTCATGCAGAGGATTCCACAACAAACACAAACTCCTATTAGGAGTACTCCTACCCTAATGGCAATCAATATGTTCATTAGGATGGAACCCCACCCCCAAATACATTCTGGAAAAAGTTTGTCAGAGGGTTTGGGCCTGGTTTGGTCATGGCCGACACTTGCTGAATCACCTCGAGATGATCATTAATCTCATGCTGATGATCAGGAATAAATGCACAGCATTCTTCTTTGATTAAAGCGCACGCCCCACCCCTCGCTGCTAGGGTGAAGTCAAGAGCCATTCGGTTTTGGAGTACTACAGTTCTCATGGCATTCAGTTCATCAGTTATCAGTTCAAGAGCAGAAAAAGTCACATTACTCATTACTTCGAGGAGTTTAGACAGTTTTCGCAGCTCCCAAATCAATTTAACTGCACCATATGCTGGTAATATACCTGCCCATGATATGACAGCATCACTCAAGTCCATGTGCACTAGTTTGTTTCCCACATTACGATGGTCTTTCCAGCCTGCTTCAATCTGTCCCACTGGATTCTCAGGTTTCTTAACAGTCTTTTTGGTTACATCTCGAGTATTTTGAATACTTCCCTGAGGCAAAACTGTAGTGTGTCGTATGGCCGGAACCAGGTATCCCGAAAAACAACTGCCAGACCAATTCTCAGGTAATGATTTATATGCTTTTTTACCACACACAAAATAACAGTCCTCTACTTTATTTGTTACTTTGTTACGAAATGACTGCCCTGCATGAAACATTTTCCTATGTATTACAGATAATTGTTTAAAAAGTAGGGGATTACGTTGTACCTGATCAAGAGTCTTATGCATAGATTTCAAAAATGAGTTATAATCTGTACTACAAGATCCACCTAAATCATTTGCTTTTGTATAACATTTATACTGTACGGTGACATTACACTTGCTCCATCCCACTTGGATGGTATCATTTTTGTAAAAACGTACAATTCCTTTTTGTGTTACAGGCAAATACAGTGCTACCTTATCATGTGCTTTAATAGCAACTGTGTCAAAAAACAGATTTTCCCAGGTCTCATTGACCCCTAGGGGGATAGCCGCCATCAATAAACCCCCATATGCTGTTGGTATGGCCGTGCAGACCCAGCAGTTCAAAACATTAAAAGTCTCAGCATACACACGTGTAATTGCCTGATAAGTGTTAAAGTTCGGATGCCAGTCTATATTTGGCTCATTACTTTTAATCAGTCCAACTTTTGTGGCAGGAAAAAGGAGTGGCCACAACAAAAAGAACAATGTGATTAGCATAGCTATCAACATGATCATGCAAGTTTTCTGAGGTTGCTCAATGTCTCTATTCACTCTGTACCTGGCCATTATGTTCTCGTTGTACAACAGTAACAAACTTTTTGTCCAATTCAAAGTTCTTAACCAGTTTACAGTGCGTCAAATGAATCCAGGAAGCTCGTTCCACGATCTTGACTGCAGTGGGTGTCGACAGTAGTACCTGGTACAGTCCTTCCCACTTCGGAGAACTCCAGTTCTTTTTCTTCACAATCTTCACCCAGACCCAGGTGCCTGGGGCTACTGGTGCTTCTGATTTCGGTTGCTCTTTATCTGAAACAGAATTTAACTGCAAAAGTTTGTTATTCAAAAATCGTCTCATATACCCTGCAAGTGAACTGTCAGCCTCTTGCTCTGCAGACATGAGAGCTTTCCACTGAGGTGTATAATATGCCCTCCCAAACAATGTTTCAAAAGGAGTTAATCCCTTTGCATTTGGAACAGTTCTCATGCTCAACAGTGCTAGAGGCAAACAGTGCACCCAGTTCTTCTGCGTCTCACTCATCAATTTCCTAAGCTTATTGTTCAACACCCCATTATGCTTCTCAACTAATCCTGCAGATTGGGGGTGGTAAGCGCAGTGATTTTTTAATGATATTCCGAAATAACGACTATGCTGTTGCACTGTTTGGTTCACGAAGTGTGTACCTTTATCACTATAAATCTTTTCCAGTATGCCAAATCTGGGTATAATTTCTTTAACAAGGACCTTTGCAACAGTAGCTGCATCTGGATTTTTAGTTGGAAAAGCTTCCACCCATTTGGAAAACATATCTATACCGATAAGGCAATACTTTTTATTCT
This sequence comes from Protopterus annectens, assembly GCF_019279795.1. Lineage (NCBI taxonomy): Eukaryota > Metazoa > Chordata > Ceratodontiformes > Protopteridae > Protopterus > Protopterus annectens. The sequence goes on from NC_056726.1 coordinate 1,928,642,614, forward strand.
CACATTTATTCAGTTCTATGAAATCCATACAAATAGTATGAAACGGATACGGTGGTGTAGGGAAACTCCCTTGCTTAGGCTTCAAACCCCCTTGTGCATGATGCTTGTTACAACCATGGCATGCTGCACAAAATTTTTTGTGTAGTTTGTAAATCCATATGTTGTAAACACTCAATTCACTAACGTACCATCCCCCCTGTTGAGACATGGCTCTGCCCATGGCTCAACAAAGCTGCATATCTAAACAAGTTAGATGGCAAAATTGGTTTCTTTTCCTTGGATATGTACAGTCCCTTTTCAAGGATTGCTCCTCGTTTTATCCACTTCTGTTTTTCTACATTTGTAGTAAGTGCCTGCATTGTTTTTAACATTTCTAAATCTAGAATCTCAGAGGGTTGTAATTCCTCACTCAAAAGAAAAGCTTCTGAGGCTGAAGCTGTCTGTTTTGCAGTTGGATCAGCCCATGCATTACCTTTCGAAATTCTATCCTGTTGCTTAATATGAGCTACGCATTTGCAAATAGCTACTTTTTGAGGTAACTGAATAGAGTCTAATAGATCTAAAATAAATTGTGCATGATTAATTGGTTTACCAGTAGATGTTTTCATTCCTCTATTTTTCCACTGCTGTGCATAAACATGTACAGTAGAAAAAGCATACTGACTATCAGTAAAAATATTCACTTTCTTACCTTTTGCTAAGGTACATGCCCTTGTTGAGGCAATCAACTCTGCTGCTTGTGCAGATAAATTGTGTGGTAAAGATTTTGTTTCTAAAGTTTCAATGTCAGAAACAACTGCATACCCCACTAGGATCTGTCCTGTAGGACCCCTCCTGCACAAGCCGTCCACATAGTATGTCACCTCAGCATCATCCAAGGGAACATCTGTAAGGTCTTGTCTCGGTAATGTCTTTTGCTCAATCTCCTGCAGGCAGCAGTGCGGTTTGCCGCCTGCAGGGGTTGGGAGCAAGGTTAATGGATTCAAAGTTGTGCATCATTCAATTGTCATATGAGGTTGGCTTAACAGTATAGTCATACAGGAAAGATGTCTAGCAGGAGAAAGATATGCTACTTTTTCTTGCAGTAAAATAATTGCGACTGCATGAGGCACTCTCAATGTGAGAGGGTGGAATAACACTACTGAGGCCGATGCCTGCACTGCCATTGCAGCTGCAACTACTGCTTGTACACAGTGGGGCAGGGACCGCGCCACTTGGTCTAACTGTGATGAATAGTAAGCTATGGGGCGTTGCTTGTCCCCATGTTGATGTGTCAACACTGATGTCATATAACCTTGCTTACAGTCTACAGTTTGGAAAAAATTGCTTATGATAGTTTGGTAATCCTAAAACTAAGGATGATGCTATCAGTTGTTTCAGCTTACAGAAAGCTGCTTCTGCTTCTGGTGTCCATTGTAATAAATCCTGTTCTGCCATCGGCCTTTTAAATATCAAATTAGTCAGTGGAGCAGATTCCAAAGCATAATTTGGTATCCAACTCCGACAAAAGTTAGTAGTTCCCAGGAAGGACATCATTTCCTTCTTGGTAGTTGGTCTAGGTGCTTGTAATATTGCTGTTTTTCTATCTTCATCTAATATTCTACCTTCTTTGGATATTACATATCCCAAGTACTTAACTTGTTTTCTCCAGAGTTGTAGTTTGTTCTTGTTTACTTTGTGTCCTTGAGTAGCTAAAAACTGTAATAATGCTATGGTGTCCTCTTTACATTCTTGCTGGGTGGGGGCTGCCAGCAGAATGTCGTCTACATAAAGTAAAATCTGACTACCTTTCGGTGGGATAAATCCCGCCATGTTGCTTGCCATCTCTTGAACAAATATTGTTGGACTTTCACAATATCCCTGTGGTAATCTCGTATATGTATACCGTTTCCCCTGAAATGTAAATGCAAACCAATGTTGGCTGTCGGGGTGTATCGGTATTGAGAAAAATGCATTACTAATATCTACCACAGAAAAATATTTTTGCTGAGGCTTTAAATCGTTCAGTAAGGTGTGCGGATCTGGCACCGTTGGTGCCCTGGGTATAACTGCATTATTTACAGCCTGTAAATCTTGGACCATACGCTATTCCCCGTTTGCTTTCCTGACAGGAAATAAGGGTGTATTACATGGTGAATCGGGAGATTCTATTAAGACTCCTTCCTTAAGTAAGGCTGCTATTATAGGTTTGATCCCTATCTCTGCATCCTTTCTCAAGGGATACTGTCTTTTCTGAGGTCTAAATGCTGACTTTGGCGTAATAGTAACTGGTCCTGCTGTTCGTATAAGTCCTACATCTGACTTCCCTGTTGACCAGAGAGTCTCTGGTATGTTTCGCAAGGCTTTTTCCTCTTCTTCCAATAAGAGTAATACTCAGCTATTCTCACTAGCCTGTGAGTGCACAGCTGGGTGTGTCTGTGTTATCCAATTAAATTTCTGTTTCTGTACTCCTTGTTCGGAGAGTTCTAATTCTGTCTGTTTTTCCCACCTTGTGACTTTTTCTCCCAAGTCTGCCCATTTCAAACTTTTTTCTTAGTTAAACTAACATGTGGCAATCGATTAGATTTGTAAAGCGCTAAAAATTCCTGGGGCAATGAACAGCTTACTACACTATTTCCTTCTGTGTCCCAGTACAAGTTTCATAACACTAGTCTGTTTGCATGGTTCTGAAACAATTCCTGCTCATATTCTTTATCAGGTCCTGGTCTACTACAGTAATATAGAGTACAATGCAACAAATGCTGTTTGTTAATGTCAAGGGAGGGGGATTTACTGATGGCTACGTTCATCAGTTCTTCGGTTACTGCCCCTGGACCAGTCGTAACCAAGTCCTGGCTGTACCAATAATATGTCTCACCATCCAGTCGCACTACAAATGTTTCCATTTGTCGCTGTGCTTCCATACCCTGCATGGTTGGAACTATGGCTATGCCAAATATCTGCATTAAATCTCTACCCAAAAGATTTACTGGGCATTTTGCAGAAACTACAATTTTACTTTTATGGGTCATTCCTGAAATGGGGTCTGTTATTGCTATGTCATGGGAGAGTGGCTCCCGATACAGCTGTCCATTAGCTGCCTTCACTAGTATATAATCTGGTGATTCTGAATCTTCCGGTAATTTGGAAGGATGTATCAGGGTCCGTGAAGCCCCTGAGTCACACAAAAATTTGACTACCCTCTCCTCTACCAGAAGCTTCACTTCCGGTTTTGTATCTGCTAAGTAAAGCTCTAGGCTCAATAAGGCTAAGTCCAAAATTTCATTTTCCTCAACGTCTACAAATTCATGTACATTCTCTACCCCTTCTGTCACATCCTCTACCCTTGCTATCACATTTGCACTTGTCTTTTCCTGTTTATTTTCATTCAGTGATTCCTGACTATCATATAGTCATTCCTCATCCTCCTGATTCTCTGTAGTCACCTCTTTATTTAGCCTGCAATCCCTTGCTAAATGTCCTTTTTTCCCGCATTTAAAACATTCACCTATTTTCTTTCTTTCTTCAAAATCTTCTGAACGTTTGTCAGATTGTTTATTTCCCTGGGTATTTTTATTACCCTTTCTCCCAGTTTGTACTACAAATACTTCTGACCCATCTTCTGCTGAAAATACTTGAGTTTTCTTTTTCTTTATACTACTAAAATGTCTCTCTGCATGTCTTGCATATTCAAGTAATAGCTGTAATTTACTCGTACGATGATCTACCATGTGCTTCGTAATAAAGCTGCTAATGGGAGTTATACTACCTTTCAAGAACGCATTCTTTAGCTGTTGCTCATATGGGGAATCTTGTGTCTGGTTTTCTGGCATTTGCATTCCACAGTGGTTATTAAAACACTCTAATAATCTAGCATAATATCTATCAACTGTTTCACCTTCTTGTTGAATGCACTGATTAATGCAAGTCCAATCAGCCCTAGGCTTCCATTTTTCAGAGATTCGGTCTGTCAGACCTTTCACTCTGCCATCCAATTCTGCATTAGTATGTAGGAGTGATCTAAGCTGTGCATCACGGGGATTCAAGTCGCCACTGATCATGTGCCAATCTGGACCTACAATTTGTCTAACTACTTTTTCTACTTCTTCTCCATTCAAATGGTAACTTAATCTCATACCCTGTAAGTCTTCTAAAAATTTTTGAAAATTCACTTTCGGATGGGGAATTCCCTCCGTGGCTTTCCGGATATCTTCTGGTGTCCACGGTCTATAAACTAAAAGAGTCGGATCCTGTCCTGCCTGTCCTGCCTGAGGATTTGGTACTTCTATGAGTGGACATATTTCTTTCTCACTCATAGCTTGTGATTTTCTATTTATTTCACATAGTTCAATCTCCCTTCTAAAGTCGCGTGTTTCAGACCTTGTCTTGATAGGATCCCTGACAAATAGTTTTCATGCTGTAGAAACAGCTGGGTATAGCGGCGGTGGATCAGCTTGTCCACTCGCTTCATATTCTGGTAAGGGAAGCGGAGGGGGCAAAGGAGGGGCTGTTGCTATTGCCAAGTTATTATCTTCCTTGTCTAAGAACATTGTTTTTGAATTTTTAATCTTTTGTTCCCTGCGATTTGCTTCCTCAAGCCACCTATGTGCCTGAGGGACTCCTAATTGCCGTTGCTTTTTTTAATTGACCTTTTGCATCTGTTTTTAGTGGACTGACAAGTTTAATAAGTGCAAGTTTATCTAAATTACCATTGAATTTATACTTATCAACCCATTTTGTATAATACTTAACATTGTCAGCACGCTGTAATTGCATATATTTCGTGTCTTTAGTTAGGGGTGGGTCTCGGGAACTTCTCGTGCACTGATTTCCCATTGTTGCCTTAGCTAAGCTGTAAATTGTTACATAACCCTTCTTATCACGTGGTACCATGGTTGTACACCTTTTCACAGTTTATCTAGAATAGGTGCCTACCTATTCTGTTTCCCTGATCTATGACAAAACAGTAACCTTTTTGTCCCTGATCTGCACATGCAAATCTTCCTGACAAAAACAGTTCTGCAACTAGTCCCTAATCTTAAAACAGAAATAAGGTAATTCCTCCTTACCTGACCCTCCATGGGTTGATCCACCGGATCGTTGACTTGTCCTCCAATCCCAGATCAGAAACAGTGGCTGGCCTCTTTCGAACGACAATTCAGTCGGAGGTCTTTCAAAACAGAAGAGCCGATTTGGCCTCTTCTCCATATGGATGCATGCCACCGGGCCCAATTCTGACCTAGGCCTAGGCGAGGTACTTTCGGTCCAAAGGACCAAACTGTCAAAGGAAAAATATACTTAAAAATGATCAAAACACGGTAGGTTCAGGTTAAGGCACTTTAATCTTGCAGCAAGGAGACAAAAATGTGCTATTACAGAGTTTGTCTAACTAGAAACAGGAAATACTTTCATTTTTATACATTCTCTAACTAGACATGGCCTACCAAGCTGACGTAACAGATTACCAGCTTTTTCATCATCTGTTGACCATCATTCCCATGAATTTCTGCTGATTTATCAATTTTTGTGAGAAACTTCCTGAGGAAAACAACATGGCCTTGATTACTACCAGTTAGCTACATGTTATGTTACCATTCAAGGTACTATGGCTAATTCAAGCACAATGGCAACAGTTCATTTCTCTAATAATCCTTTGTCTACTTTATCTCTAAGCTTCTGCAGCTGCACATTTTCTCATGCTTCGAACAGAGCTGATTGTTTAAAATCATCACATTTACAGAATATAGTATTGTTCATTCATTCGTTCCTGACCTAACAGATAAGCACCTGCTTCTCAAGTACATTTCCAAAAGGCATAAACATGAATAATGCTGTGCTAGCAATTACTAGGTCAGAGGGCATCTTGCAAGTTTCAGAAAGCATACTGCAGTTTTCAAAAAGCATCTTTTTCAGTCTCATATGAAACTCAATTTATATATAACACAGTGCATGTAAAATAGAATGAAAAGCGTATTAATTCTTTTGATTATTAATTGGCATTAAGCATACACACATTAATACATATTTCTCTAACAATTATGTATCCAGGTGTGTTGGGGTTGGATGGCTCAGTTCAGGCCAGACCATTATGTGGGTATGTGCTGGTAACGTTTCTGTACATGTGTATTTCACTTTTTAATGTTCATATGTTTGTGGGATTGTATTGCGAATGTGAATATTTGTTCTTTGGTTATCTTCCTGATTCACACACTGCTCCCTCGTACACCTCCAGTTCACCTGTTGTGCATCCAACCCAGTCTCCCCTTGGCGAATTATTACATTACCCATCACCCCCCACCACCATATTCCACAGACACCACCCATCCCTTCTCTAGTTGATGGCCCATGGCATAGTCAACAGAACACATTGCGTACACTACATATCTCTGGTACCAATATGGTTGGGAGGACTACCCTAGCATTTCTGATCATCCACATGCTGTACTTCATGCACATAGGTACACAAAAAAACTTATCTTTTATGACATGGTAGGTAGACCCGGGTAATACCTGTTCATCTATGGGCCGTCCTGACAAGGACAACTTGGACCGTGAATGGGCAGATATTAGGCGAATGCTCTGACCATTGGAAGGGTTGCCATCTTTTCATATGACCAGGATGGGACATTTATCGGGACACACATCAGAGTTTACAGGCCAACACATGTCCATGGTCAATACAAAGGATAGTACTTTAGTTTTATGCCTAAATATAAGCTTTTATTGTTGTAGCGGTGTAGTTGCTTATTCTGTTTCTTTAACTTGCTTATTCTGTTTCTTGTAACATTTAGGTATTTTATATATGTAAATAAGTATTGTATGGGACTATTACATAAAATATGGGACATAATTATGTCCTACAATCGCAGGACATTTGACATTTATAATGGTTTTGGTATGGACACAACTGCCTAGAGGGGGACTGTCCCTCACAATGTAGGACAGTTGGCAACCCTAGCCATTGGGCTAGGATTAACAATTGGCGGCACACTAACATGATTCATTTCACTTCCACTTGATATAACTATTGACACCACAATGGAATACGGGCACGGGGTTTTAAATATCATTTGTTTGAGGGACGGGGACTCAATATTCAGCTACGTGCCTTTGTGTTTACTTTTTATTTTGGTGTTCGCAAAACTGTCTTGTATGCTTTGCATACATTTCAGTATCCACGGACACTGACAGGAGTGATTACTATTAGAGGAAGGCTGTACTAGTCAGCATTTTAGGTTGCACGTATGCAGCCGATATGTTCACACCTCCATGCAGCGCTTGGACATGCCCCCTGCACTCGGGCACGTTTCTTTTGCACGTGGCCGTTATTGGCAGCGGGCTTTCATTAATATGCATGTGGTGCTGCTGAGCAATCTCAACGCCACACGGTCGACACAAGGCTAACACCATCCTTGCACCAAGCTTCATGAATCCCTGGGATTTTCTTTAGTATTTCTGTTAATATCCATTTTTCATTAAATTTGACTTCATTAAGTCTCTCCATCCATATTGTCTACAGAATGTAAAATATTATTCTATCAATTTTTTCTTCACTTCTTTTTGTTTTATCTTCTCATAATATCCATATTCCAACATGTCCATATTTATACATTCTACTTTTTCTAAACCGTTCAACATTTTTGTTTACATATTTCTTCCCATAACTTCTTTACTCTAGTACATTAAAAAAACATGTTCTGTTGTTTCAGATTCTCCACAATGAATGCATATCCTTTCTTGTTTTCTTTTATAAGTAGTTTACTTATTGATAATCTCCACAGAAAATCTTTGCATTCATATATTTTACACCACATAAATCTTATTATAAAATATGTCTTCTTTTTAAGTTCTAAATGTTTCTAAGTAAAGATGAAATGGTGTTCTTTCACAAGGTTTAAATACCATTATACAACGACCCCCCATTAATATTCAAAAATGTGCACGCTGATTGGTCAGCGTGCACATTGTAAATCAATGTTATAGTAATGGGAAAAGGTCTGGTCGCCCAGACTTTTTCCATTACTATAACTCTTTTTTACAGCAACGGAGAACACAAGATCTCCGTTGCTTCCTGACTAATCTTGCTATGTTAAACAAGTTTAACATAGCGAGACAGCTTTAAAAAAGCAACGTATATTCTCCGTTATTTTTTAAAAGCTGTCTCGCTATGTTAAACTCATTAACTTATAGCAAACATTTTAAAAGCAGGAGATCTTGCTTTCTCCGTTGCTTTTCAAATATCTCACTATGTTAAATGGTTTAACATAGCAGACAACTTTAAAACAACGGATATTCTCTGTTACTTTTTAAGGCTGTCTCATGGTAAACTCATTTAACATAGCAAAACAGTTTAAAAAGCAATGGAGATCTTGCTTTCTCCGTTGCGTTTGCCCAACTCTGATGTACTGTGTAGGCATGCATGCGCAGTACATCAGAACTGCAGAATACCAGACAGCTGTGGAAGGGCAGCGGGGCATTACAATGCCAGTATTTAAGAAAAGTAAGCATTTTTTTCTTAAATAATGTCATTGTATAATAGCAATAACCCACTTCTGGGTGTGGGTAATGCTGGATTTACCCACGGTTGGCTTTGTTTGGCCACTCGGGCTTCGCCCTTGTGACCAAACCGCACTAACCGTGGGTAAATCCTATTGTTTCCTGTTTTTTCTGTTGTATTCACTTTTGACTTCCATATGAATATTTTATTTTGATATTCCTTTATTTCTTTGTTCATATCATTTTTCAGTCATTTCTCTATTCCCATTCTTCCCCAAAACACTTACATTTACCACACAAAATGCATTCTATCATTCTTATTCTATTTTTTGTTACTTCTTAAGGCTTTATACAGGTTGAATGAAGCTTATGAACAATTGGATTTATTAACCCCAATCCTCCTTCTTTCTTTACATACAGAATTCCGCTTCTCACTGAATTCAGTCTATATCCCCATATGAATGACAATATTATAGATATTTTTTCTGTTTCATAATTGGTCGGTATTATGTACATACTAGTTACATATGCTAACTTATCTAGTAAAATAGAATTTATTAGATACACTTTTTTCTTGTATGTTAGCTTATATGATTTCCAAGATATGCATACATCTCTTATTTCTTGAACATTTTTTCCTATTGCATTTTTTCTCTATATATTTTTATTTGTTTTCCAAAACTATAGTACAGTAGATAGCAATACAAACAATGATGAAAATTGCCAAATACAAAGTAATATTTGTTTCAACATGCAATCAGGTCATATTTCTACTAAGTCACATAGAATAAAACCCATTTACTCTTTATTTTCAAATTGTAACAAGAAAATGCATAGAATTATCTTAACTGCATGGTGTAGTAAACTCCAACATACTATGTACAATATTTACAGCAGGTGCAACAGCAGCTAAAGGGTAGAAGGATGAGAGAGATGTATCTGTATTTGATTCATCCTTAAGTTGTTTGTCTAAGCTTCTTTGATTTGTACTTTACTTAGTATGGGGAAATGTCATATACAATGTGATGATTTAATTCTTTGAATAATATTCATTCTTTTAGAATGTGATTCAGAAGGACAATCCAGTATTTTTGAAAATATGTGCATTTATTACTATCTCTTGTGATTAATTTATGTGATGTAACATATCTAGTAGCTTTGTTCATATATTACTCCCATGATAGTTTGGTTCTATCTGTCCAGTTCTAGGATATATATAGTTTCATTAGTGCAAATAATGTGTTTTCCCATTGTTTTTAATATATTCAGTCTTTCCAAATACTATTCCTAGTATATCAATAGTTTCTTTATTAAACTGTATATCAATCCAAAGCCTTTATTTTCCCTTTATTTACACTTAAACCAATTAACTTTAATTCTTTTATTAGCTTTTTAATTGTCTCATCCATCACTTCTTTATTTTTAATGATTAATACTATGTCATCTGTGTATTTTAAACACATTATAATTGTATTTCTTCTGTTATATTATATCCTACCATAGTTAATGTTCTATTTATTTTATTAACAAAGTCATATCTGCCATAATCAACACAAATATGATACTGCTCGCTAGCATCCTTGTTTTATTCCACATTTAATTTTAATTTCTTCACTTTGCCATCCATTTATAACTATTCTATGTTATTTCTTCATATTGTATTCTTATTTACTTAACTATTCTATCAGTAATTATTATAAGCCTGTAGCATGTTCCTTAGAGGTCCATATTGCATTTTATCAAATGCCTTGCTTAGATCTCCCACAATAATTTTATTGTTCACCTTTTTATTTACAACATCTTCTATTACTTCCTTTTACAATCATTAATAATTTTGACTTCCCTTCCTTCCACCAAAGATTGTTTGTCTTCAAGTAATCTTATTTATTTTATATGCTTAATCTTTTACTTATTATTATCATAAACATCTTGTTCCGCATTATTGAATACTATTGTCTCCAAGTTTTAAATACTTTTGTCTCCTTATTTCATATGTATTAAGAACAATTCCATACATACCCATTTATGTACTATAATTCCTTTCAACCATTCATTTAGCAAATCCAATATTAGTTTTCTATATTATTGTACCTATGATATTCAATACTATCACATCCTGTATGTATTTCCCCTTATTGATGTTTTATGTTTCCTTAATTAGTTCTTTTTCACATATTGTTTCCTGACTTCTAATTTATCTTTTCATTCTATTTTTTAACTATCCAGTCTTTGGTTTTACTTTTTACCTTCTTTATGAAATTGTTCTTATATTCTTTTAATCACCCATTAATATTCCTACTTTTGTTATTATTGTTCTCCTTCATTGTTCTTTAATTCTCTTATTATTCTCCTGTTGTCTTTTACTAATTTATTTAGTGGGTGGCCATTTTTCTTCTTCCTTGTAAACAATCCCCCAGATTCCCAAGCCCTGTAACAGCATGCAAGACTAGTGTGAGCTCCAGCAGGCAATAGTGTCAGCCAGGCAATCCAGGAACCTGTAGGGCGCAGCACAAGCTCCTCTTGCATTAGTCCTGCATGGACCCAGCTCATATAAAATGACTCATTTGCAGAGAATCCATGCAAATGAGGTGAATTTGGTAACCAGGTTGTGGAACTGGCTATTGTTAGGACTGACCTGGTAGAAATGTACTCCGCCAGTAACGGAGTATGTTTCAAATTACAAACAGGGCTAAGGACAGCTCCAAATAAGGGTGGTAGAGCATGCCAATGGTTGAAGCTATATACAATATTGGCATGGAAAACACTTGCAAAAATAAAAAACTTTATTTGTTTTTAGCCGATCTCGGCCGTTTAAGCCGCAGGGCAGCGGTGCAAACGATCAGGGGAAAATAAGAAAACAGGGGGTAACAAGCATTCTAACTGTAATCACTATTTTGCCATTATTACACTCAATGGCAGGCAGAAGACAACATGGCCAGTGAATAGTGGTCACTATGAGGCTCAGGTGTGTGGAACATGTAACTATGCATAGCAAGCAAGCCCATGCAAATGAGGGCAAGGATACCAACCTAGATTTCCGGCATACTAGTTAAAGCACCTGAACAGTGTAAGAGCAGGAATAGCTTGTTGCAAGCCTAGAAGTTAGCTGACTTTATGGGGGGTTGTCAGGCATACTAAAGCAGATTGGAGCCCTGTGGCTCGGGTTTGCTCCTAGCTTAGCAAAGCTAAGGAAGGGGGTGTGTTTAAGGCTGTCTAGCACTCTTTACATTGCCTTAGCGGGTGTGCATGCTGTGCACCAGGTTTTAAAGGAAAAAAAAAGGAAACCAGGAAATAGCAGCTCTGTGCTCATTTCAGCACTCTGTTTGCGCAGCGTGCCCCTGGGCTCAGACAGGAAGGCAATGGAAAGGGAAAACAGCAGTAGGAAGGTAATTTAAGAGAACTAGCATAGCTGGCAGGTGAAATGTACTAGAATCAGACAATTACACAGGCAGCAGACCAGCCCAGCCCAAAACACTACTACAAACTATGCAAACACCTTTCTGTCTATTTTTTCCCATACTTTACACCACCGGTGTATACACACGGGGAACATTTAACAAACAAAACAACAAAATGGTAGGGGCTGCAGCAGCTATCATACAGCAACATGTGTAAGAGGCTGAGGGTGGTAAGGATGAGAATGCTGTCGACCAACCCACAGTGAGGAGATGGAGAAGAGTGTACAGACCCAGGGTAACCTAGTAGGGGCTACATGAGCTGGAGGTAGTGGAGCACTATAGGGTGGACAGGGACCTCCTAGACAAATTGTTGAGCTGTGCCGGCCACGTCTGACACACAGAACTAACAGAGGGGAACCCATCCCAGTGGATACCAAGGAATGTGTAGGCCTAGAAATACTAGCCACAGGTACCTCCCAAAACCTAACAGAGGATATCATGGGGATCTCACAGGCATCAACATCCAGAGTATTCCATCAGTTCCTGGATGCCATGTCAGCACATGCCAGAGAGCACATATATTTCCTCAACACCCGCGAGATGTTGGCCAGCGATATGCGTCTCTTCCACCAAATAGCAGAATACCCTGAGGTGGTGGATGCTATAGACTGCACGCACATATGCATCAAAGCACCGCCCGGTGAGTGGGGTAGTGTCTGCATCAACCACAAGGGCTTCCCCTCCATCAACTGCCAGGTTGTGTGCGATGCCCAGAGCATTGTAATGAATGTGTGTGCTGGCTGCTCTGGAAGCTATCACAATTCCCACATCTTGCATCTGACGCAGTTGTACCAGAGATTTGCCAGTGGGGGACATCCCTTATGGTCACCTAGTGGGGGATGCTGGTTACACACTGGAGCTGTGGCTGATGACACCCATCAGAAATGCACACACACCCAAACAAGAACGTCATAATGAGGCACATGCACAGACCAGAATCATAATAGAGCATGTGTTTGGGATGCTCAAGTCATGGTCCCAGTGGCTGGATACATCTGGTGGAGCTTTGCAGTATTCACTAGCTACATGTACCCAAATTGTCATCGTATGTGCCATGCTGCACAATATGATCCTGTAGAAACATCTGCAGCAGGAACAGCATGGGGCAGGGCCACACAGCCCCTCACCAATGCAAAGGCCTGCACAGGCACAGAAAGACTTGGAGGAGGAACAACCTGAGCCTTCCCCAGTAGGCAGATGGAGGTGTACCCAGTATGCCATGGGCGTGACAAAGAGGAAATGCATAGTGCATACACTGACACAGTAGGGGCCCAGGGAATTACTTCTCTTTCTGACTCACACATACAGTAAAAGAGATGCCAAACATGACACTACCTGTGCTCAACCATGTATAAGGAGTGTATTATGCACATCCGACATAGGCAGCCCTCAGCACCATCCTCAATACTGGCACACCCACAAGGTAAGTCACTCCCCTTACTGATTGCTGATTGGAGTAGTATGTGTAGTTACTTGTATCTATGGTATGGATGTGAGCATGCAAGGGAACTGGGTGGCTGAATAGGATGCCAGCAGATAGTAGACACATATATTGGCACCATGAGATCTGTAACAAATACGGGTGTCACCATAGCAGCCAGTACTACACAGGGCGACAAAACCCACTGCAGGAAATGTAGTGGGCCACATGTGTGTCCATATGACTCACACATGCCAGTCAGGGAGGTTTACATACCCAACAACAGTCCAAGCCAGCAGGACAGGTGTAGACAAACACAAACAAAGGCTGTGCTATGGCTTCTGAATGATGCCTATGGGAAACCATGCCCCAGGGCTACACAGACAGACTACATCAGGTAAGGCAGTGGGATGTTAGTTCTGAAGGGTAGGAAGTCAGAAACTAATATGTTGGTCAATCAAACCTAAGACCAGTCACTGATATGCATAGTGCATCTAGTCAAAAGCATGTCAGTCAGAATTCAGTGCCAGGTGCCCCACATAGAAATGTAGAAAGGCAGAGTGCCTTAAAAAATTGCTGCAGATGTCAGAGCCTACCCTATCTCAATCCTAATTAACAGAACCATAACCGAGGCCTCAATCCTCAATTTGGAAAATATCCTATGTTATTCCACTCCACAAAGGAGGTTCATCCACAGAACTATCCAACTATAGACCTATAGCCATACTATCACCACTTGCCAAAATTATGGAAAAGTGCATGCACAACCAACTAATGCTCTATCTAACCCAAAATAAACTACTCACAGACTCTCAACATGGATTCAGACCCCATCATAGTACAACCACTGCCCTCCTCTCTTTACTGAAAACATTAATCTTAACCAGAATAATAAAAAATATCCTCCGCTCTCTTCCTGGACCTATCGAAGCCTTGATATGGTAAACCATCAGTTACTTCTATATACTTTAAAACCCTGTATCTAGATACTCCAGCCCTTGACTGGTTTCAAGCTTACCTCACTGGGAGACAACAAGCAGTAATGTGGCAAAACAAGCTCTCCTGCCTACTACCAAATACCATAGGAGTTCCTCAAGGTTCCATATTAGGACCTCTCCTCTTTTCAGTCTTCATAAACGACATCCAAACAGTCATCCTGAAGCCACCTACATTCAATATGCAGATGACTGACTATAATATGTTCCAATGCCTCTCTTGCAAATCTACTAACTACCCCCCAACATAGCTTCACCAAAGTCAAAAACTGGCTTGCCAACCATCTCCTGATCTTAAATCCAAACAAAACCAAGTTACTTCTCTTCTACCCAACCAATAGATCTCCGACTGAAAACTTCACTATAAAATCCAATAATGGGACCATCATCTCCCCAGACACCTATACAAAGCTATTAGGAGTAAACATTGACAATAAACTCAGATTTGATATACATATCAACCAAGCCATTAAGTCAGTCAACAAGAAACTTGAGACCCTATATAGAATTAAAGCCTTCCTTACCTCGAATGCCAGGGCAGCCACAGCCCGTTCACACCTTCTCTCTACCCTACTATATGCCTCTCCTGTCCTCACTCACCTTAACAAATCTGATCTGGCCAAGCTCTCATCCTGCTATAATCATATTGCCAGGTTCGTTACAGGCCTACCCTACAGAACACACCACTGTACTAACCTGAAAAAGATTGGATGGATGGAATTCCCACACCTTCTTCACCAGTCCCAACTCTTAGAGGCCTTAAACAACCTGAGAATACCCCAGCACTAAAAAACTTAATGACTCCCTACTCCAATCTAAGCTGCCTTCGCTCAGCAAAGAGACTCCTTGTCAAAACAACTAAATCTCTCAACCTAGGTGGTGACGTGCTATTTGCCAACACCAATGGTAAAATATGGAACTCTCTCCCAAATAACATCACGCTTGCAACTTCTCTAAGTCAATTCAAAAATAGTCTAAAACTCCACTTCAAGTCACACTGGCTATGTCCTTGCTCAAACCCAGACTAGCTCTGTGCCATTAACTAAAACATAAACAGCTAGCTAAGATGATAAGTACTTTGTATACTGTGATAAAGAAATATGTATCCTGTCTAACTCTATGTCATTATACTGCCTACTGTCCTTGATAATATGTTATTGTTACATTTGTAGTAATCTTAGAAATAGTAATGGCAGTCTTGTACTTGTATGTAAATAGCCTATGTTTTTGTTAAGTTCTTTCAGCTCATTTACTGTACCTAATTATCAATGTAACTCTGTTGGAGCTTTTCTCCCCGGGCCTCCGCTGAAAAAGGACATGTATCCAGTCGGACCATCCCAGTTAACAAATGTAAAATAAAAAATAAATAAAATAAAAATAAATACTATGTCATCTGTGTATTTAAATATTATTGGCAATTGTATTTCTTCTGTTATATTATATCCTACCATAGTTAGTGTTCTATTTATTTTATTAACAGTTACATTCATAACTAACACAAATATGATAATGCTCGCTGGGCATCCTTGTTTTATTCCACATTTAATTTTAATTTCTTCACTTTGCCATCCATTTATAACTATTCTTATGTTATTTCTTTCATATACAGACTTATTTACTTTAACTATTCTATCAGTACTATTATAAGCCTGTAATATGTTCCTTAGAGGTCCATATTGTATTTTATCAAATGCCTTGCTTAGATCTCCTACAATAATTTTATTGTCTACCTTTTTATTTACAACATCTTCTATTACTTCCTTTACAATCATTAATAATTCTTGACTTCCTTTCCCTTTCCACCAAAGATTGTTTGTTCAAGTAATCTATTTATTTTATATGCTAATCTTTTACTTATTATTATCATAAACATCTTATAATCTGCATTATTGAATACTATTGGTCTCCAGTTTTTTTTAAATACTCTTTGTCTCCTTATTTCATATGTATTAAATAATTTCCATACATACCCATTTATCTACTATACCTTTTCTTAACCATTCATTTAGCAAATCCACAAAGTTTTCTATATTATTGTACCTATGATATTCAATACTATCACATCCTGTGGCTGTATTCTTATTGATGTTTTATGTTTCAATTAGTTCTTTTCACATATATTGTTTCCAGATTCTAATTATCTTTTTCATTTATTTTTTTAACTATCCAGTTCTGTTTTACTTTTACCTCCTTCTTTATGAAATTCTGTTCTATATTCTTTTTAATCACCTTACACATTCCTACTTTTGTTATTATTGTTCTCCTTCATTGTTCTTTAATTCTCTTATTATTCTCCTGTTGCCTTTTACTAATTTATTTTAGTGGGGTATTACTTCTTCTTTTCTTCCTTGTAAACAATCCCCCAGATTCTGCAAGCCCTGCACAGCATGCAAGACTAGTGCAGGAGCTCCAGCAGGCAATATGTCTGCCGTGCAATCCAGGAATAACCTGTAGGGGTGTGCACGAGCTCTGCTGCATTGGTCCTGCATGGACTCAGCTCCTGTATGAAAAGTACCCCATTTGCAGGAGAAATCCATGCAAATGAGGTGAATTTGCAATCCAGGAAGCTGGAAACTGTCTATACAGGACTAGTGTAATCTGCAGAAATGTACTCCGCCAGTAACGGAGTATGTTTCTGCAAATTACAAAGCAGAGCCATGACAGCTCCAAATAAAGGGTGGGTAGCATGTAGAAAGCATGCCAATGGCCAGCTATAAGGCCATTGGCATGGAAAACACTTGCAAAAATAAAAAAATCAACTTTTATTTTTTTAGCCGATCTCGGCTGTTTAAGCGTAGGGCAGCGGTGCACAAACGGGATCACGGGAAAATAAGAAAAAAACAAAATAAGCATTCTAACCAAAATCACTATTTTGCCATTATACTCGATGGCAGGCAAAAGACAACATGGCCAGTGAATAGTGGTCACTAAGGGGGGAGGCTCAGTGTGGAACATGTAACTATGCATTAGCAGGCAAGCCTATGCAAATGAGGGGAATGATAATGAATCCCAGATTTCCCCTGCATGCTAGTCAGCACCCAACAGTGTAAGAGCAGGAATAGCTTGTTGCAAGCCTAGTAGTTAGCTGACTTTATGGGGGGTTGTCGGGCATACTGAAGCAGATTGGAGCCCTGTGGCTCAGCCTTGCTCCTAGCTTAGCAAAGCTAAGGAAGGGGGTGTGTTTGAGGCTGACTAGCACTCTTTACATTGTCTTAGCGGGTGTGCATGCTGTGCACCGGGTTTTAAAGGAAAAAAAAGGAAACCAGGAAATAGCAGCTCTGTGCTCATTTCAGCACTCTGTTTGCGCAGCGTGCCCCTGGGCTCAGACAGGAAGGCAATGGAAAGGGAAAACAGCAGTAGGAAAGTAATTTAGGAGAACTAGCATAGCTGGCAGGTGAAATGTACTAGAATCAGACAATTACACAGGCAGCAGACCAGCCCAGCCCAAAACACTACTACAAACTATGCAAACACCTTTCTGTCTGTTTTTTCCCATACTTTATACCACCGGTGTATACACACGGGGAACATTTAACAAACAAAACAACAAAATGGTAGTGGCTGCAGCAGCTATCATACAGCAACATGTGTAAGAGGCTGAGGGTGGTAAGGATGAGAATGCTGTTGACCAACACACAGTGAGGAGATGGAGAAGAGTGTACAGACCCTGGGTAACCTAGTAGGGGCTACATGAGCTGGAGATAGTGGAGCACTATAGGGTGGACAGGGACCTCCTAGACAAATTGTTGAGCTGTGCCAGCCATGCCTCACACACAGAACTAACAGAGGGGAACCCATCCCAGTGGATGCCAAGGAATGTGTAGGCCTAGAAATACTAGCCACAGGTACCTCCCAAAACCCAACTGGGAATATCATGGGGATCTCACAGGCATCAGCATCCAGAGTATTCCATCAGTTCCTGGATGCCATGTCAGCACATGCCAGAGATCACGTATATTTCCTCAACACCCGTGAGATGTTGGCCAGTGATATGCGTCTCTTCCACCAAATAGCAGAATACCCTGAGGTGGTAGATGCTATAGACTGCACGCACATATGCATCAAAGCACCGCTTGGTGAGTGGGGTAGGGTCTGCATCAACCACAAGGGCTTCCCCTCCATCAACTGCCAGGTTGTGTGCGATGCCCAGAGCATTATAATGAATGTGTGTGCTGGCTGCTCTGGAAGCTATCACAATTCCCACATCTTGCATCTGATGCAGTTGTACCAGAGATTTGCCAGTGGGGGACATCCCTTACAGTCACCTAGTGGGGGATGCTGGTTACACACTGGAGCTGTGGCTGATGACACCCATCAGAAATGCACACACACCCGAACAAGAATGTCATAATGAGGCACATGCACAGACCAGAATCATAATAGAGCATGTGTTTGGGATACTCAAGTCATGGTTCCGGTGGCTGGACACATCCGGTGGAGCCTTGCAGTACTCACCAGCTACATGTACCCAAATTGTCATTGTATGTGCCATGCTACACAATATGATCCTGTAGAAACATCTGCAGCAGGAACAGCATGGGTCAGGGCCACACAGCCCCCCACCAATGCCAAGGCCTGCACAGACACAGAAAGACTTGGAGGAGGAACAACCTGAGCCTTCCCCAGTAGGCAGATGGAGGTGTGACCAGTATGCCATGGGCTTGACAAAGAGAACGCATAGTGCATACACTGACACAGTAGAGGCCCAGGGAATGACTTCTCTTTCTGACTCACACATACAGTAAAAGAGATGCCAAACATGGCACTACCTGTGCTCAACCATGTATAAGGAGTGTATTATGCACATCCGACATAGGCAGCCCTCAGCACCATCCTCAATACTGTCACACCCACAAGGTAAGTCACTCCCCTTACTGATTGCTGATTGGAGTAGTATGTGTAGTTACTTGCATCTATGGTATGGATGTGAGCATGCAAGGGAATCGGGTGGCTGAATAGGATGCCAGCAGATAGTAGACACATATATTGGCACCATGAGATCTGTAACAAATACGGGTGTCACCATAGTAGTCAGTACTACACAGGGCGACAAAACCCACTGCAGGAAATGTACTGGGCCACATGTGTGTCCATATGACTCACACATGCCAGTCAGGGAGGTTTACATACCCAACAACAGTCCAAGCCAGCAGGACAGGTGTAGACAAACATAAACAAAGGCTGTGCTATGGCCTCTGAATGATGCCTATGGGAAACCACGCTCCAGGGCTACACAGACAGACTACATCAGGTAAGGCAGTGGGATGTTAGTTCTGAAGGGTAGGAAGTCAGAAACTAATATGTTGGTCAATCAAACCTAAGACCTGTAGTGCACTGATATGCATCTAGTCAGCATGTCAGGTCAGAATACAGAATGAAATGGAGTACCCGACACACCAGTACAGTCATAGCAAATGTGTACAAGTGACAGGTGTGCCCCCCCATCGTATATAGAAATGTAGAAAAAGGCAGGTGTGCCCCACCCAATCCTGTGCAGAAATGTAGAAACAGCCAGGTGTATCCCCCCATTTCTGTGTAGAAATGTAGAAATAGTCAGGTGTGCCCCCCCCAATTTCTGTGTAGAAATGTAGAAACAGTTAGGTGTGCCCCCATCCTATGTATAGATGTAGTAACAGTCAGGTGTGTCTCCCCCAATCTTGTGTAGAAATGTAGAAACTGTCAGGTTTGCCCCCAGTCCTGTGTAGAGATGTAGAAATAGTCAGGTGTGCCCCCCAATTCTGTGAAGAAATGTAGAAACAGTCAGGTGTGCCCCCGCACAACCGTATGTAGACATGTAGTAACATGTATGTGTAGGTATAATACCAGTGGAGCACAGATGCTCAGAGGTGGCCAAGGTAGCAGGATAGATTGTAGCATTTGCACAATATGCAGGTATGTGTGTGTTAGGTTGGTGTGTGTTTCATATTGTGTGAGAGTTGTCAGTATGTATGCATGTTGAGGTATGACCTTGTGGCCATTGCCCACTACTGCTGATGTCAGGGCCAAGTCTTCACAACTGCAGTGCCAAAGACAATTCCCACCAATATAACACATGCTAGCAGTAAGCTATTGTAAATGTATGGTGGTAATATGTGTCACCATCTGAAAGATTGACATGGCATGACTGTTGGACTAGATATACAAGTGATACACAGGGGAAAGTAATCCAGACATACAGTATATATTGTGTAACTGTGAAATGGACACACCCTTGGAATTGTACAAACAGGTATGCATCACATTATCTGATCCTGTAGTAGGAGATACCAGTGTTGTCTGCCCAAACATTTGCAGATCACAAATGAGGTAGGACTGATGTATTGGGAAACAGATGATGTATCTGCACATGCCAGCATAACTGGAATGCCCCATGCATATCTCTATGTCAGATGCAAGTAGTGTACATAGCACATATGCACCCATCTCACCCAAACACCACCCACAGGTACCTCTCTGGTCGTATCCATGCTGCAGGGAATGAGTACAATATGACCCCACCTATACATGGCAATAGCGAAAGAATGCAGCCTGCAGTGCAGGTGTCCCATGCAGGTGTGTCACTAGCCATACGTAGCACCCTGCCAGCATCCATACCACCTGATCAAGACTGATAGAAGGTACTGGCATGAACAGCTAGCACACCTACCCTGTCACCCCAGGAGAATATCCTGTATGACAGTCTGAGACTGTAGGACTGACAGAATGCAACAGCCTGCCACATCTGGCCTGCATCAACACCAAATGGCCCACAGGCCTCTGCCAAAGGCCTGTGTCTCACATGTACAGCCAATGTGTGTTATGTCATGGACACCCAAATAACAATATAACACACTCCATGTAAGCCATACGCAAGGCCATGTGGACAAACCACAGTAACATGTCATATACAGAAGTACAGGCAAGCACGGAAGGGCTATGGCTGACTATGTTTGTGGATGACTGCAAACTGGGTGCTATAATAGAGTCTCCAGCCGACATGGAGATCCTCCAGAAGGGCCTAAATGAAAATGATGCATGGTGTCAAAGCCATGGTCTCAAGCTAAATGCAAAAAAAATGTGTAGTAATCCCCTTTGGAAAAAACAGAGTACCCGCAAACTACAACATAGCAGGTAATCCCCTGAAATCTGAAAAAGAAATAAGGGATCTAGGGACCCAAGTAGATAGTCAGCTTTCCTTTGATAACCATGTTGCCAAAGTGGTTAGAAAATCCTTCTATGTGACCCATCTGATCACGAAAGGGTTCGCATCAAGATCTAAGGATGCAATGGTGCCCCTCTACTCTTCCCTCATCAGACCCATTATTGAGTACAATGAACCAATTGGAATGTACCTGGCTAGACATCTCCAGCAGCTGGAGAGACCACAGAGGTACCTAACCAAGAGGATTACTAGCCTCAAACAGTTGCCCTATGCAGCACGATTGAAAAAGCTAAGACTGTTCTCTGTTGCATACCACTTTCTCAGAGGCGATCTCTGTTTAACGTACAGAGCCATGTCCAATGCAGAATTGTTGAACATGCTCCATCTTAGCAAAACCAAATCTACTCAAGCTACATGCTCTAGGGATATAAACCTCAACACAACAATGAATAAAACATGCTGGAGGTTTAGATTCCCTTCACAGAGACTTCCCTTACTATGGAACAGGGTCCTGATCTACATAAGACAGAGCCCCTCACTATCACTCTTCAAGAGGAACCTTGATGAGTGGATGGGTAACAGAAAGTTCACACCGGGGATCACACCAACAGCACTACTAGATAGGGGCCAAGGGTACTAGCTGCTAGTACAAGGGTCTAGGGAACTACTAAAGGGGCGGTGAATACCGCACAACATGGCTGGGCTAATATATGTCTTCGGGCAGATAGCCCAGTACCAACCTATGAACCTATGAACCTATGTCCACCATGTCCCACTGCATGGACTGTGGACCAACACCAAAACACAGCTGTGATGGGGTGATAACCTTAGGGAAAGTATCAGAGAATGTATACATAGTGTATGGAAGAGGATAGAATAACAGAGGGGGGTGTGGGAGCATGGGCAGCATGGACTGTGCAAGGTCCGACACAAAGCTGTGTGCACACACTGTCCCTGGCTGCAAAACAATAAATGGGTGGCTACATACCTGGCCATACACCACAATAGGAGTAATGTCCTGACTCATGGCCCCTGCCTCTGGGTAACCTGTGTGAATCTGTACAGCTGTGAGGTATTGCCACAGCAAGATAAGGCCATACTGTCATGTTGATGGATGTACAAGTATGGGATCATCTGCCAGCACTGTACCAAGGTGCTGAACCGGATACACAGACCCAGCAGCAAGTGTCTGCAGCTCCCCCTCCAGAATGGCATAACTTACCATAAATATGTAGGTGTCTGCCCACAATACCAGACACATCTGCAGTCACCCTTGTCACCCAGGACATCACTGTGAGCAAGAATGTCCACCTGACAGTATATGAGGACAGAAAACATCACAGTGTATAACAGTACACGTCTGAATATCTATGCTAACAGAAGTACCATGTAGCTGAAGCAGCACAGACACAATCATCTACAGTACACACTATTCCCTGCACAGTTTGTCCCCATATTGCCAAATGATTGACAGATGCCCTGCAGAAACAGTTTGCTACCTGTAGGTGTACAACACAAAGGTCTGCACTGGAGTATAAACTACCTGGAATCAATCCACACATTCAATACAGAAGGTCAATCTGGGCATGCTCACACACACTTAAACAAATGAAGCCCATGTCTGCAAACAACAGTGGACCATACATATCTGGCAGATGCAGATGTTAGTGCATACACTCCTCAGTATGCAACAGTCATGCTTTGCACACACAGTGGATAGGAATACAGACACATATTCAAAGACAACACACTATAATAAGCCAAAGGTAGACGTACATAGATGTGTGGAAGAGAATGACTGCAATGAGGAGCCATCTATTATGAGGCTTGTCCCACCCAGCACACAGCCAAATAGCTACAACCACATGAGGTGTAAATGTCACTCACTGTAGACATTGGCCACTGGTATTCATCAGCATTACTGACTATGCAGTGCAAGTGCTAGCTGTGCAACTTGACTGTAGAAGGAAATAGTCATCTAGCAGCTGTATACATGTACCTGCAGAATATAACCCTGCATGTGCCTGCATGTGGTGTGTCAACCTCTAAATGAATGGGTTATGCCTCATGCACACACACTGCCCTCCCCATAGCCCTACTATGACAAGCGTGCTGAGGTCATCCACTTTGAAATACACCTTTGGGAAAGATGCAGCCCAGTAATCTATGTGGCGCGTCCTATAAATGCGTACTGCTGTAGTGTGATAAACTAGTTAGATAGGAGTTCTAATTCCAGACATGACAACTGTGTGTGTTTGTGCGTGTCCCTGTCTGTGTAGGGAGTGATGCATTTTAGGCTAGTCACACTCACTACAATTCAAATACCCTACTTTGGCAAGGCTGCTGATGTCATTCACTGTGAAATACACCTTTGGAAACAGTGCTGCCCAGTAAAATGCTACTCGCACTCACTACAATTCAAATGCCCTATGTTGGCAAGGCTGCTGATGTCATACATTGTGAAATACACCTTTGTGAACAGTGTAGCCCAGTAATCTCCGTCGCATCCTATAACTGCATACTGCTGTAGTGTGATAAACTAATTAGTTAGAAGCTGTAACCCCAGACATGGCAACTGTTGGTGTATGTCGATGTCTGTGTATGGAGTACTGCTTTTTAGGCCACTCACACTCACTACAATTCAAATGTCCAACTTTGGCAAGGCTGCTGATATCATTCACTGTGAAATACACCTTTGGGTAAAGAATACTCCAGTAATCTCCTTGGCATGTCCTATAACAGCATAATGCTGTAGAACTCTGGTAGGGGTTCTATTCCCACACATGGCAGGTGTGGATGTTTGTGTGTGTGTGTGTGTGTGTGTGTGTGTGTGTGTGTGTGTGTGTGTGTGTGTGTGTGTGTGTATGTGTGTGTGTGTGTGTGTGTGTGTGTGTGTGTGTGTGTGTGTGTGTGTGTGTGTGTTACTATGTCTGTGTAGGGAGCAATGATTTTTAGGCTAGTCATACTCACTACAATTCAAATGCCCTACTTTGGCAAGCCTGCTGATGTCATTCACTGTGAAATACACCTTTGGGGAAGGAGATCCAGTAATCTCTGTGGCACGACCTATAACAGGGTAATGATGTAGTGTGATACAGAACTCTGGTAGAGGTTGTATTCCCACAAATGGCAGGTGTGTGTGTTTCTATGTCTGTGTAAGGAGCAATCTTTTTTAGGCTAGTCACACTCACTACAATTAAAATACCCTACTTTGGGAAGCATGATGATGTCATTCACTGTGAAATACACCTTTGGGGAAGGAGTACTCCAGTAATCTCCATGGTGCATCCTATAACTGTGTAGTGCTGTAGTGTAATAAACTAGTTAGGTAGGAGTTCTAATCCCAGACATGGCAGGTATGTGTGTGTCTGTCTGAGTCTGTGTTTGTCAGCTGTGAGTGTGTAACAACTGGACTCATTGTGGACTGGGTTTTGCAAATTTCTTATATGTTGACCCTAGTATATGTCACAATGTCCACCTTACAGGGAAAACAGATGTGAAATAGCCGAGAGGATGGCGTGCAAATCCATACTCCTACATGTGATATCAAGGCCTGGTGAACAAAGTTAGCAACCCTTGTATTACCCAGAGAACACTCTCAACCCATGTCTCATACACACACACACACACACACACACACACACACACACACACACACACACACACACTTGCCTAGGCAACAACCACTATGTTGGTAGTACCCTGCATATTGCCCACTGACAATAACCATGGTGTGAATGCAGTGGGCTACAGAAGGCATGGCACCCTGTCCATCAGTCCAATAGGCAAGTACATGCAGACAGTGCACCTTCCCTATGTTCCCCACTGGACACCTGCAACACCTGTGGTGCCATCAAATGTGACCCACAAAGGACATACCATTCCCTAAACACATGCCCTGTATGGACAGATACCATTAGCACTAGGGTTTACCTGTATCAAGCTATCAATGTAGGCACAGGGTCAATCTGCTGTCCATTACCAGTTCCCACCAGATGAGGCCAGGACAGGCACATCTGAGGATAAAAATCTGTGTACACAACATGGGCCAGACACCCCTGGTACAGTTCCACATGTCACTGTATATGCATGTGGGACGTTTGCACATCCCAAACACCATCCATGTCATGGACTAAGGAACACATACATGGCAAGCATGCTGTTGAGTTCTGCTTTTTCCACAGCAAATGCTGATAGTTTACTGAATCTGCAAACTTGTGAAGAAAGACTGGCACTGATGCGAGAAGCAAGTGGTATGTATGCATCCAAATAGTCCTGTTATTTTAGCATTCTGAGTAAATACAGCTTATTGTGTTAAACACTTGTATCTCATTGAGTATGCATTTGTCATTTGTAAAGGAAAAGTAGGCATGCAATAGTATTACAGAGTAGACAAGGGCTGTTGGTTCAAAAATCCTTATGCTAGGAATATTAAATTTTATAAGTGTTTTGTGGATGATATTCTCTTGATTTGGCAGGGTACTATATTGGATTTACAGAACTTTTATGACTATTTGAATGATACTGTTGAATTTCTCAAATTTGAGTTGAAGTTCTCAGATAAATCTTTAAGTTTTTTGGATATACAACTATCAATTACTGATCATGGATTATAAACTAGTGTATATAAAAAGGATGTCCAAATCAACAAATACCTTCATAAGAAAAGTATGCAGCCTAGAAGAACTTTTAAGAGTGTTTTGAAAAGCCAATATTTAAGAGCTAGTAGGCTTAGTACAGAATTAGATGCATGTAATATACAGATGCAGGAAATGACTACTAACTTTCTGGAGAAAGGATATAATATGGCTGAAATAGAGACAGCCAGAGAAGATGTTCTGGCCCTACGGGGTTCTACAGCTAAACTTTATTTCTCCATTAGAGATGTTGTCAGTACTGATACTATGCGCTGTAACAATAGACAACCACTTAGGTATCTTATGACATATAATAGGATGAGTAAAACAATTGAGAATGTCATAAGAAAGAATTGGTTTATATTGAAATCTATACCTGGCCATGAAAAATGGCTTTTGGATCAGCCCATGTTTACTTATCGTAATTGTAAGAATTTGAAACAACTTTTATGCTATAAATATTTCTCTTTAAATAATACACAAAGAACTGAGTTTAAGAAAAAAAGGCACTTTTCCATGTTACAATTGTACATGTTGCACTAGTATTTAGTGTCCAGAATTTAGGCACCCCGTGAGTGGTAGGATGTATACTTTTCCATTGTACAGCGACATGTAACACATCTGGAATTGTATATCTTGCTATATGTAAGAAATGTCCAAGTTTTTATGTGGGAAAATCAGTCAGACGACTGAGAGATAAAATTTTGGAACACAGGTCTGAGATTCATAGGAATGTACTCACCAACTCATTGCCTTGTCACATCTCTGTTATGGGTCCTCCTACTCATGAATTTGATGTTAGGGTCATATCAATTATATATCCCAGTATTAGACATGGGGATCATGTCAATAATGTAGACATGAAGGAGTATGAATGGATAATGAGACTTGAAGCAAGCAGTGATCCAGGTTTGAATAAACAAGTTACTTTAAATCCTGTTTTAAAGAATAAACAAAAGATAATTAGGAAAAATGAGAATAAGATGTTCTTCCTATTTCACATAATGTGGTTTCGATAACTTTAAGAACTGGGTGTTCACTTTGATTATACCATGAACCCCCATTAATATTCCAAAACATGCACACTGATTGGCCAGCGTGCACATTGTAAATCGACTTATACTAATGGAAAAAGGTCCGGTCGCCCGGACTTTTTCCATTAGTATAAGTCTCTTTTAAAACACTGTCTCGCTATGTTAAAAGAGTTTAACATAGCGACACAGGTTTAAAAAAAGCAACGGAGGTCTCCATTGCTTTTTTTAAAGCTGTCTCACTATGTTAAACTCCTTTAACATAGCGACACAGTGTGAAAAAGCAACGGAGATCTTGCTTTTGTTGCTTTTTAAACCTATCTCGCTATGTTAAATGGGTTTAATAGCGAGACAGCTTTAAAATAAGCAATGGAGATCTCCGCTGCTTATTTAAAACTGTCTCGCTATGTTAAACCCATTTAACATAGCGAGACAGGTTTAAAAAAATCAATGGAGAAAGCAAGATCTCCGTTGCTTTTACTGTTAGCTATGTTAAATGGGTTTAACATAAGACAGCTTTAAAATAAGCAACGGACATCTCCGTTGCTTATTTTAAAGCTGCCTCACTATGCTAAACCCATTTAACATAGCGAAACAGTAAAAAGCAACGGAGATCTTGCTTTCTCCGTTGCTTTTGGCCACAGCTCTGATCTACTGCGTAGGCATGCGCAGTACATCAGAACTGCCACAAATACCAGACAGCTGCAGAAGGGCAGCAAAGAGGCATTATACAATGCCATTATTTAAGAAAAGTAATTATTTCTTTTCTTAAATAATGTCATAGTATAATAGCAATAACCCACATCTGGGTGTGGGTAATGCGGGATTTACCCACGGTTGTCTTTGGTAAACCACGCCAACTGTGGGTAAATCCCGCATTACCCACACCCAGGCGTGGGTTATTGCTATATTAATCAATGGCTGTGTCATGTGCTATTAGTATAAATACTGGTTGTAATTTTTATTTTGTGTAGGGCACTGAGGAAGGATGTTTTGATATCCGAAAGCTTTGTCATTTTTATTGCTATTGCTATTGTTTTACTACTTTTGTTTTTAATAAATTAGTCTGCCATGACGGTTTGGAGAGAATATTTTTTCTTCTGCTGCTGCTTTGTTTTTTTCTCTCCACTTTACGACTTGTTTCCACATTTTTCACTTGTCAGGAATCACACTTCCCAACTATACAATACTGTTTAAGTTGACATCAAAATTGCAATGTAATGAAAGACCTATGAACCAAGGACAACAATAGCCTGCTGAAGACTGTTATTCTAATTGGGACTCACAAACGTTTCAAAATGTTTAACACAAAACTTATGCAACTTTCCAAGTGTGTAAGAAAGATATTTAAAATATGTTCCTATTTATGTGTCATTGTACCACCATTTTTTTATGATTTGTTCAGATATCCTGCTCTAAAAGGTTGAAAGGCATGCTCTGTAACACAAAGCAACAGCTGCACATTCTCAGATAACAGTGAACATGAATCTATAAAGTGTAAAAGGAAAGAGTGCTTGCTTTATGCTGTACTCCAAATGAAAAGTACATTATTACAGTAGTTGCTGATTATGGGTTCATATACCTCACTTCCCAAATTTAGAACTCAGTTGTTTAGAATGCTGTTTCAGGTTTTCATCAATAAAAATACAGTACTGTTATGTATTCTTCATGATAGCATTTTAAGTTCAGATCTCTGTACCTATGGCTTAAATGACCTGCTAAGTGTGATTAGTGTACATGGAGCACTCATATGTGTAATGTATGCACCCATGAATGATTGCTGGATGTGACATGATCTGTTCTATAGTGAGTGTATGTTAGGAGCAGGTTAGCTTTCAAAGTAATAAAGAAATGTCTTAGCAGTTGGTAGTGTTAAAAGTAAAATGGAACAGAACAGAGTAAATTAATTGTGGAAAGCTTTGTATATTATCTGTGAAGTTACTAAAATTCTCCTTTTTTTCATTCTCACTCCACTCATTCTCTTAATTTCTTTTTATGGATTTCTTATGTACTATGATTATTATTATTATTTTTATTATTATTATTATTATTTTTTTTATTACTTATGTTTTGTTTATTATGTATAATTTTATATTGCTTTGTTGTTAAATACATTTTCATTTATTATTTATCATTGTGTTTGTAATAATATTATTTTATATTTTTATAATCATTTATTATATTATTGTTTAATTTGTTTAATTTTATTATTTCCATTTTTTGGGTTATGTTTTATTTCATTATTGAATTTTAATTTTATTTATGTTATTAATATAGAACAGTAGTGTAAGCCAGTTCTCAGTGATCTGCCTACAGTCACTTCACCGGCTACAGCCCCAAGGCCCAACACTTCTGGGCTGCAGCCTGGTAGCACTCACCTCCCCCACTGTCCCTGTCTTAACTGGACTCTCAGGTCATTCTGTCCTAGGGAATAGGACTGTGGTTCCCTCTAGGGGCAGAGGGGGTGATTTTGTCACCTGAGCTGAACTGCCAGGTATGGTACATAGGACTGTGAACCACACAAATGGTGTATGCCTACATCAAGTAAAGCCACTGCTCTCAACCATCACCAGGAATAACACAAGGATACATAGATGTCAGACACTACAGCCACTGGTGCAGTGAGGTGGCAGTGATGAAAGTCAAGTGGTTGAGGACTCAATACTCACGGTTACCAAACTTGATGTCCATAAGTTTGCAATCTCCACACCGTCACCCCAAACATGGTGTTTACCCCCTTTGTACCCTTCACCAACCCTATTTCTTGTCTTGTATGTCATGCCTGTCAGAAAATGCTTCCTCACCTTCCCAACTTGCCTGCCTAGACATGCCTATGTCCCTTCCTCTACAGTTCACTCTCTCCTTAAAAAAAAAAAAAAGTGGTTTATTTAATTTCTCGTGCTTTGTTTGGTGGCCTTTATGGTTCTTATCTACACCATTCTTTCATTTTCCCACCTTTCTTTCCCTTTGTTTTCCCCCCCTGCTTGCTCCCCATTTCACCACTTTCCTGTCTTCCCTATTTCCTTTCTTTAAATAATCTTTACGGAATGGTGCACAATGGTACATGATGCACAGCATTGCTTAGCAATGATAATATTGCTTATATAAACTTTTATTTGATACAACTACCATGTAGCACCAAGCATGTCATTATTAATCCATTTTCTTTTATACCATGACAGGAATGGACCCCATTCCTAAGTCAAAGTACTATTAGAGTTCATGAAATTAGTCTTTGATGTCAGCTAAAAGTGCTCTTCAGAGTACCTGCAATGTGTCCAGTAATGACTCCTTCTGCAATTCGGATGGATTTACATGGATTGGTAACATATCTAAATACGACAGTAGATTATTTTTTATAAGACCTGCAGTTCCTACTACTATTGGAACTGTCTGGGTATCTTTCTTCCACATTGCTCTCATTTCTGCCTGCAGATCCTGATATTTTATGTCTTTGTGTCTCTCTGTACACAAGGCACTGTGGTCACTGGGTGTGGCAATTTCAATGATCAGTGCTACTCTTGTCTTCTTTTCTTGGACCACTGTATCCAGTTTTCTAGCATCTATCTTTTGAACTGTTGGGAATGGGTGACCCCATGTGATATAGACTTATTCATTTTCTATGATGATTTGTAGTTCATGTTTCCATTGTTTTTCGGCCACTTCAGTACCATAATGTTTTCACAATCACCAGTGCAATAGTCTCACCACATTATTATGCCTTTCAGTAAACAGTCCTTCTGCCATTAGTATATCGCAGCCAGCAATGAGGTGTGCAACTGTTTCCATTTTGGTTTTACAAAACATACATTTGTCTGTTTCTCCCACATGTTCAATGGACTTTATAAACCAAGGTGTATGCTGCCCACTATCCTGGGCCACCGATATTAACCTTTCAATCTCATGGTTTGAATTTACCTCTCCTTAACCATTCCTGTGTTCGTTCGTGATCAACATGAAGTTCTTCCAGAAGTTTTCTATACTTGCAACTATATTTATGCTTTTCCACATTTCTTGCCTCCCATCTGATCCTTCAGCTTATATTCTTTCTTTTGTTTTTTGGCACATTCAGTTGCTGCCTGATTTTTATCTACTTCTGGTTTGATTTCCATTCCTGCTTGCCACCGATAAGCTTCTGCTAAATTAAGCAGAGAAGTCATCTTAGATTTATTCTCCTCATGTTTCAAAACTTTCACTTGGGTCGTTTGAGGTCAGCAGCTATGTGTGGAGTCCCACAATTGAAGATCTATACATATAATCAGTTTCAAGGAGGCCCATCCCTTCTTCAGAACGGGGAATATATAATCTTGGTATGCACTGATTTTTATAAATAATTTGGTGAGCATGAAACATCCATCTTGTTTTCATATCTAATGTATCTAACACATTTTGGGGCCAGTCAATCACTCTAAAACTGTAAGTTAGGAAAGGAAGAGCAAATTGGTTTATAGCTTGAATTTTGTTCCTAGATGTTAGTGCTGTATTCAGGATTAATTTAAGTCTTCTGAAGTATTCCTTACTAAGTTTTATTTTAATTTTTTTCATGTTTGATTGTGATCCTTCATCAATTCCCAAATATTTATACACTCCTTCTTTCTCAAGTTCTTTTATATCACATTCTTGTCCCAAACTGATGTTTTCCTGGTGTTGCAGTTTTCCTGCTTTAAAGGTTGCTTTTACACATTTATCAAGACCATATGACATTCTTATATCATCTGAAAAAGTTTTGTCAACTTGCAGTTGAGCTTTCAGTTCCTCATCTCATGAGTTATACAGTTTTAAATCATCGACAAAGAGAAGATGAGAAGTCTTTACACTTTGTTGTTTTCTAGGCACCAGATTATAGCCATGGACTAAGCTGTTGACTAACCAGTTTAATAGCTTAAGGGCAAAGCAGAGTAGTAATGGTGACAGAGAGTCACCATGGGATATCCCCCTTTGAATTTGTATCCCTGAGATAACAATTTGTCCTTTATCATGGCTTAATTGCAAAGTGGTCTGCCACTGTTTCATAGTCACTGAAATGTAGTCAATCAGAGTGGAGTGTATCTTATACATTTTGAAGCACTCTTTTATCCATGAATGAGGGATGCTATCAAACACTTTTCTGTAGTCAATCCATGCCATACTTAGATTCTTCCCCTTTTTACAGTTCTCCACTATGACTTTATTTAACAACAAATGATCCTTTGTTCCATATGACTTAAAGGAAAAATAAATAAATAAATAAATAACATAACAACAATATATACAATATATACAATAAACCTGAGATTTTGATTCTCAGTTATTTGAGAATTATGATTCAACCAGGTATTTGAGAAGAGACAGTTCTGGGTCTAGTACTAGATTTTTTTAGTTTGTAAGACTTGATGATAACATTTTCACTGATGATTAAATTATTTAAATCATGTTCTGTAGGATTTATGATATTTACCCATAATTACCTCTCTTAATTGATGTAAATTGTAGAGTAATTTCAACTAACTTTCATTTTAGATAAAATGTAATAATACCAACCATCCTAACCCAATGGGTACTGAACTTACTTTACTATTATTTAATTTAGATATGGTTAATAGCTTATTTGTTGGAAAACAATTAAATAGTAAAGGTAGAAATTAAGAACTCAAAACCACCTTTTATCTTTAGAAATTTAATAATCTGTGAATAGGAGATCCTAACCGACGTAGGGAACCACAAAATTTAGTTAATCCCTTTTATTAACCTTCTAAAAAGGACTTGGGAATTAGAATTGAATTGATACAGAAATGTTCAATAGAATTTGTTATTTTACTAAGGTCAGATATTGGAGTTTTAGAAATATAATACTAGGTCAGTTTTGAGTAATAAATAATAGTAATGGTTCTAAGTATATATTAAAAAAAAGGGGACAGGGACAACCAAGCCCCTCATACCTCCTCTGGTAGGAGAAGATGTGTAGAATGTAGCTATTAAATATAATATAAGTAGATATATCTTTTTATTAAGTAATTAATAAAAGGATAAAAATAAAGGAAAAAACGACAAAGTCTGAAAAAGAAGTCCCAAGATTTACCAGATTTAAGTCTATCAATTGATTCTGAAATCTTTGAAAAAAAAGAGGAGAGAAAGAAAGCATGTTGTGTTTTTTTTTATTAAACTGGGGAATTTTAAAGAGAGAGAGAAGAGTTATATATATAGAAACCAACCGAGGAATTTATCAACCAAGATAATGATGGTAAAAAAGTGTAACTAAAAAAAAAGTAGTGTAAAAAGATGTATGTTATATAGTTTATTCTACGCCTAGATAATTTTCCATTTCCTGGATTGTTTCTGTACACCATACACACATACATCTTAATTTAAAATTAATGTTTTGTTCAATGTTGTTTTGTTTTTTAATACTATTTTCATCATTATTATGCATAATGTTTTTTAGTAAAAATCTGGGTTCAATATTAAAATCCAATATAATTTTTTGAAATAGTATTAAAACCAGAAAAAATCTAATCTAGACCAAGAACGAATAAACATTTTTGAGTAATATGTGTAAATATCTTTTCTTATTTGAGATTTTATGTATCTATTAAATTATGTTATAAATTAAAATCTCGAGAAAAGAGCCAGAGCAGAGATGCCTGATGGTTATGAACAGCTAGTATCAATTTCTGGGTTTATTACGGCATTCCAATCCCCACCGACTATAAATGTAGTGGGCTTTATAAGAGTGTGAGTTATATAAATTTTTAAGATAAAAATGTTGTTGGACTGCAAGGACCATATATATTTGCGAACCAAAAGTGGTTTATCAAGATTAATAGTATTAGCAGTAAAAAACCATCTACCCTATTTGTCATATTTCTCGTCAATGATATTCTATATGAATTTTTGTTTTAATAATATAAATAGCTATAGCCCCAGAAGTATCCCAGAAGCTACTATCTTCTTGATCCATTTTATTTTTCCCTTGTGTCCCAATCATCCCGAGGATATGTGTCTCTCTTGAATAAAAAATATATTGTTTTGTGATTTAAATATATCATGAAATAATAAAGATTGGTTACAAAAACTTCAAATTAACAGATAAAACTTACTAGAGCCCTTAAAAGGACTACAACTAAAATCAATAACATTAAACATATTTACACATCTGCCAAAACTCAAGATGTCCAACATACCAAATCCCCATTCAGTAAGTACCACAAGCTCCTCCCATATTTTGCAGATATGCATAAAATTTAAATGATTTTCCTCATATAATTCATATATGACAGTTAGCCTATATAAGCCAATAGTTTGTTTGTTGTCATATGAATGAATAATTAGGGTAAATTAAAGATTGCATTACGCAGCATGTAACTAGACCAATTAAATAAAATTTTCATGTACAATCCAATGGTATACATTATCTAAAAAAAAAATACATAATATAATATCATTAATACAACTACACCACCACCAACCAATCTAAAGAGAGAGAATGCACTCCATATTGCTATGATTAACATAAGTTAACATGTTATAATAATGAATACTAATATAACATCACCACAAAGGCCACTTTACATTAAATAATTTTCCATTCCAGCTTAAATATATTGTATAGTAATGTATTTCTAAATTCAAGCTATTACTATGACTTAAAGCAGATAGAAAACAAGGCTGGCCTTCCTCTGCAGGAAAATCAGCAAATACAAAAACAAAACAAGACTTTTTTCAATATAAAAAAGCCTACAAGTCTCTAACAACAAAAATCAGAACCAAAGATCAAAATGTCATTGTGACCACCCACATTAATTGGTCTGATTAATTAGGACAATTAATTAAAATCATATATATGCGAGGATGACTGCCTTATCAAACGGAACATTTGACAACAAAAGGACCAAAATAAAGCTGAGAAGAAGCTTCATAAAAAGAAAGAGAACTGCACTATTATATAAATGCAGAGGTACCTATATACACACTGAATATTCATCATCTTGAGCCATAATGTTCAATTACTTTCATCAACAGTCAAGATGATTCCACTATAATAACACATCCCTGAGAACATCCGAATGCTAATATATCTTGTTTAACAGTATTCTGAACAATAGAAATAACCATTTACAACCTTCAGATTGGAGAGATCCAAACCTTGTGTAAGATGAAACAGC
This sequence comes from Protopterus annectens, assembly GCF_019279795.1. Classification (NCBI taxonomy): domain Eukaryota; kingdom Metazoa; phylum Chordata; order Ceratodontiformes; family Protopteridae; genus Protopterus; species Protopterus annectens. The sequence continues at coordinate 1,928,677,912 of NC_056726.1, forward strand.
ATTGAAAAATATACGATAAACTGTAATAATGGCAAGCAGGCTTGCATTAACATCAGGACAAAAATTTTTCAGGTGATGACGTCACCCTGAGGTCCCGAAGATCAGCAGAAGGTGCGTGGATAGACCGGAGATGCAGCTGATAAGAAAATGAATAGTGCTGTTTCATCGCAAATACATTTTTAACCTCGAAAAATTGTGGAGATACTAATATCAAGTTCTTGAATGAAAACATAGAAATTGAAACATATCACCACATTAACATCTAAATATTTGAAAATTTTAAGGAATATATATTTTTGCTTCTTTAGGGATCTGTGAGCATCTTCTGTCATTATAAGTAAAAAAAAGACACGAGGATAACTCATACGAAACAGATCTGCACAATATGGTGAAAGTTTTTGTCTTTTCATTTTTATTTGAGGAGAAGATCCTGTGAAAAATGACAGTTTATGATTTTTCCATAGAAACTGTTTTTGCTTTTACCTGCTTCAGGAAGTAATTCAGCTTGGATTCTATAAATAATCTATCTTTAGCTTTTATGTCTCTCTTTCCACTGAGGCTGTTCTTATTTCTAAAGCTGTATTTTACTTTTCATAATATCCATTCTTTGAACTGGAATCCTTCTCAGGTGAAAGCATAGAGAAGAGAATTTGGCCTTGCCTGCGCCCATGTCTCCATGGAATCAGCAGCAGCAGCCAGCCCCAGAGTAGAGGTGAAGTCAGGATAGCAGGTTCTAGGAAGAATCTTTTTAGTTGAATGTGATATGACTTTCTTTTATTGCCCTTTTGTTCTACTGCCATACTTGAGTTTTTAAGTGACTATAAACTCTGTCGTCATCAATTCCCGTGTATAGTTTAAACATCGTTGGAAGGCAAGTTATTGGTCTATAATTTTTAGGGTGGATTGCAGGTTCACTCTTAAGTAGGAGCATTGTTTTTCCTGTTGTTAGCCAGGTTGGTGTCTGTTCTGGATGCGATATAGATAGTTCTTACTCATGGCTAAATCTCCATGCAAAGATGTTAATACTTTTAACCAGAAGTTAGGTACTGCATCTGGGCCTGGGGTTTTCCAGTTACAGGTTTTTCTTAACTTTGTTTCAATCTCTCTGGATGTTACTTCATCCTATTTCATATCCTGTGCCTTTAAACGTCTTATTCTTTCTTTTACTTATTCTATCCATTTATCATCTTTGTTATGTTCTACAGGATCTTCATAGATGCTTCTACAAAATGTATCTATCTCTTCTTTTTTAGACAGTCTTTCAATTCCTTTTACCTTATTTCCAGTTCTCTATAAAATCTTTCTGGGACATCAATAAATTGTTTATTTTGCACTTTTCCTTTATATTTATCTGCATATCTTCTAAGTTTTTCCACCTGTGTTGAAATTTTTAGTTTGTTATATGCGATAGTACATGATAGATCCTGGTCTGTTCTAATATTGCACATTGCTTTTATCACATCTGTCTTCACTCCATTGAGATCATAAACGGCTGATGACACAGATTCAAAAGTATGATAATGTATAATCTTGATGCACACATAAATATATTTGAAAATGATAGATAAACTTGAATTTGAACCGAGTACCATCTGAGCCCCCCCAAAAAAAAAAAAAAAAAATATATATATATATATATATATATATATATATATATATATATGTATACATATATATATATATATATATATATATATATATATATATACCACAAATGGACTTAAATGGTGCTATAGCATCAGTTAAGTAGCAGGTGTATTTTACACATTGAATAGAAAATTGCACACTCAACTGCTGTTGCAAACACCTGCTACTTAATTAAATATTTGGCAGAAGGTAGTAATTGACTTCAAGTAGTGTTTTTTATCTTTATTGACCCACATCCAACTGTTTTGTAATGCAGGTATAGGTAACACATTTCAGTAATAATCTCATTCCTCTTCATTTCTCTCATCTGTAGAGATTTTTGCATAATGTCCACAGTTTTTGCATTGTATGGCTGATCTGTTTCTACATAAATTGTGATTAGACAATAATAATAATAATAATAATAATAATAATAATAATAATAATAAATAATAGCAATTATAAAAATCAACACCTGCTATTTTGTCATCTTTCAAAGTTTGTAAGAGCAATATTTAAAACTTGTCCCTTTATTTATGGGCATTTCCCCCTCATTATAAGTGGTTTTGTCCATATTTATTGTTCTGACAATTTGACAGCTATGTTCTTATTATTGAATTAATATTTTATTAAACTTGCTGAGTGATGCTGTGCATTGAGCAAATATGCTTTATTGAGAATATGTGACAATGAGTATTGATTGTATAAAATTCACCTGCTAATTGACTCTGGAGGGATGGTTTAATGCACTGGTGATGAAGCAGATGGTACTGGTTCAAAGTGGTGTGTTGGCATAATTTTTGCAAGTGTTTATGACATTTTTACGTACAATCACTGATACTACTGCCGCTTACCATTGCTTAGCAATGCTATGTATCGTGCACCATCATTCACAGATTCTTTAAAGAAAAGGATGAGATAGGAAAGTGGTGAAATCGGGAGCAAGCAGGAGGTAAACAATGTGAAAAGAAGGTAGGAATGTGCAGGAAGGGTGTAGGTAAGAACCATAGCTATCCATTTCTTCAACAGTAAGAGCTGAGCACATGTACAGAATCTTAGCTGAATTTAGACTATCATCTCCAGAGAGAGGAGTGACATCAAGATAATTGTGTTGTGAAGCCAATTGGACCAAATTACCTGTTCCAAGTAGACACTGTGTGAAATGGAGAGCTATGTATCAGATGATATATTTTTTGGGATAGGTGTTTTTTTTTTTTTTTCCTAAGGAGAGAGTGGAATGTTGATTAAGGGGCATAGGCATGTCTGGGGCAGTCAAGTTGGGAAAGTGAGGAAGCATTTGCAGACTCACCACAACAATAAATAGGATGTGCTGGAGGGATAGATTCCTGTCCCAGATACTTCCCATGCTTTGTAACAAGATCCCAATCAACATTAGGAAGTACTCCTCGCTAACACTCTTCAAAAGAAACCTTGACGAGTGGATGGGAAACAGAAAATTTACCTCAGTGATCACTTCAGTGGCTCTGCTGGACAGAGGCACAGGGAACTAATCTAAGGTGATGGCGAAAACCAACACATTCTGACTAGGCTTATAAATGCCTTTGGGCAGATAGCCTAGTATCAACCTATGAACCTATGAACCTATGACAGACAAGACATACAAAACAAGAGACATAGTTGGTGAAGGACACAAGAGAGGGTGAACACCATGGTTGGAGTGAGTGTGGTGAGATCGAGGTCCCACTGACATCAGGCATGGTAACAGTGTGACTCTAGTCCTCACTCAGTGGACTGGCAGCACTGTTCCATCACTGTACCACTGGCTGCATTGGCTGACATTTGCAACTATGACTGGTTTGCTGTACCAGGATGAAATGCAGGCTCTCCATCCAGTGTAAACATGTGCCCATGGTCTGGTGCATAAGCCTATGCACCATACCTGGCAACTCCACTCTGGTGATAAATGCATCCCCTCTACCTCTGCTCCCAGAGAGGACCACAGGCCTAGCCTCTGAGGCAGAACTAGCTGAGAGACCAGGTGATCAAGGACAGTGGGGGGGGTGCTGCCAGGCTACAGCCCAGAAGTGCTGAGACTTCGCAGATCACAGGGGAACTGGCCTACCCTACTGTGCTTTAATAGCATAAATACAATTAAAATACAACCCCAAAAATGGAAATAATAAAACAAATAAACTATAATAGAATAAATTATTGCAAAAGAAAAATGAAATAATATAATTACAAACACAATGATAAATAACAAATGAAAAATTATTTAACATCAAAGCAGTCTAAAATTATACATAATAAAACATGAGAAATTATAAAATATAATAATAATAATAATAATAATAATAATAATAATAATAATAATAAAAAGTATGTAAGTGTAATAAGTATAATAAAATAAGAAATCCATAAAAAATAAAAAGGAAGAGAAAGAGTGGGGTGAGAGAAAAAAAGAACATTAGTAACTTCACAAATAATATGCAAGGTGTTTTACAATTAATTTACTCTGTTCTGTTATATTTTACTTTTAACAACCAACCTTTAAGAAATCCCTTTATTACTTTGAATACTACTCTGTTCCTAACACATACACACTTTAGTACAGATCATATCTCATCCAGCAATCATTCGCGGGTGCATATATTGTATATATGCATATTCCATGTACATTTGGGAAGTGTGGTATTTGAACAAACAAACAATGACTACAGTAATACTGTACTTTTCCTTTGAAATAAAGCATAATGCAAGCACTCTTTCCTTTCACACTTTATAGATTTATGTTCACTGTTATCTGAGAGTGTACAACTGTTTGATTGTGTTACAGACCATACCTCTCAACTTTTTAGAGCAAGATATTTACACAGATCATAAAATAATTGGGCTTCATTGACCAATAAATAGGAATATATTTTAAATGTTACTGTTACACACATGGAAAGTTGCATAGGATTTATATTAACATACATTTATTTTGACATTCATTATTTAGTGGCTACAATATCAATTATTTGCCAGACAATCATAAATCTTACTATGAACAGACCAAAAGAGTGAGTCATAACTCTGGATATTCAGCACAAATATGGACTGTAGAGAGTTATGCTACATGGTAATGCATGCATACTTGCATTTACAGTTCAGATATGCATTCCCAATTTTATATCATTGTATGATATAACAACTAATCCAGCTTTAACTCTTAAGGCTGCAATAACAGTACTTGATATAATTATGCTTACATAAAACATGCTTTTCTCATCCTGGCCAGTTGCTTGGTGTGGGACCTCACATTCAAGGCTCTCTCTTCTGCAGCTGTGAAAAGCAATTAAAAAAAGAAAAAAAAACATTATGAATAGCAGTTTTACCATACTCAGCTTTATTATTTATGGATACTAAATGCAATGAATACATACACATCTGTGGGGTGTTCTCTGCCTGACAGCCACTCATCCAATGATCAAGGGTATCCTGTTTCCTCCTTTGGAAGTCATGAAAATGGTGATGACATTGTTCTCCAGTATGTGGGATACTGGTCGCTCTAGATAGAGCCCTTGTCAAACTAGACCAGGCTTCAGGTTTGTACTGAGAACCTGTATAGTTTCCCTGCAGGATGTGAGGGACATGATCGTTAACCATGAGCCCAATAAAGACCTTAGGCTCCTGAACACCCCAACACTGGGCCTGGAAGTGCACACCATCTCCAGCGACACCAACCATGTCTACACAAGATCAAACTCAATGTCTAATGTGCATTTCTTACCAGTTCCACTTGAAATAGCATGTTTTCCCACCAATTGCTCTTACTGAGAGTGTGCACTGTCTACATTTTTATACATTTGAAAAAGCTATGCTCTGCTTGCCAACACTCAAACAATGTAAACCAAGTGCATTTGATTGTGTGACAGTAAGTGGAGTGCATCTTTTTCAAATGTATCAAATAGTAGACAGTGTGTACTCTCAAGCAGTGTAATTCCAAGCTTATTTCATAACCAGCCACTTGTGCAACTCTGTTATTCAGCTGGGAGAGCAGCACTATACATTCATTAACAGTTTGTCATATCAGCAAAACTATGTCAGGTATTATAAGTAGAAGTAAATATAATTTGCCATGGAGCAATTGTAAAATGTACATGGAATATGCAGTACTCAAACCAAGAACAATGGGTACAGCAGTCCTAAACTTATAGTTCTTGCCACAAGGATGTTAAGGCAATACTTGTCTATGCAGTACTTTATTTGTATAAGCTGTAATGTCACAACAGTATAAGAAAAGTTGGTATACTCTGTACTAGGACCCAGGTCCATCTTCACAATAGTCTGACAATTAACACCTATCAACACAGGATTAGTTACATGAAGTCCCCTATATTAGTATTCATTGTTATCTTCACTGTATTAGTATAGCACAGCCTCACTTACAGGGTTTGCCTGATGTGCACCACTATTAATTGAATGCATCCAGTTTTCATTTTTGGATGTCTAGGTCATATCTGATACATAGGTGGTTCAGTCATGCAAACAAGGTAAGCATAGTTAAAACAGTTTGTGGCCAGTGGCACATCTTGCAAACTCAGGGAAAAAAAGAGAGAACAGCAAACAATTACACATACAATATTAATTGAGAATAATCCGAATATATATTGAACAAGGGAGAAGAAATTGCTATGCAATCAACCTGTTGCAGGCAGCAAACTTACACAGACATGCATAACTCTCAACCTGTTAGAGTAAGACATCTGGATCAAGCCATAAATAATCGGGGGGATAAAGGCCCTAATATCGATACAGTTTTTACATATTCCTCTTACAGACTTTGACAGTTGATAGAATAACAGGATTTGCATTAGCGTGACTTTTCTGAGGCGTATGAAGTTTGACTCTCAAATGTCTGCCATTATTTTCTGAATTCAGTACTACAAGATTTAGAAATGATTTTCCAGACAACACATGAGTTTTATGTGTAACAGGCCACCAACATGAAGCAAACATCTGAACATTCTGCAAAAATCTGTACAGTTGAGTAGTATGCGGAAGCACTATCCGCATTCACGGAGAGGTTTCATGGCCAGGTGCACTGATTCACTCCACAAAACCTTGTTTAAGCATACAAACCTTCATTAATATTCATTGTGCCCCACTGCCACAGACAATACTTTGTGTACATGGCTACACTCCATGTAGGAAAGAGTTTACTGAATCATGAGGTAAGTAATTGTCTATTCAGTGTAAGATAATTATGGACTCCATGATTGCTCACCAGATTTCAAAACAGAATGGGTTGCCCAATTCAATTTCATTGCAACACCAAACTTTGCTGATAACTTTCTAAATGAAATGAAGGCTATATATGCTTAATTTTAGCGCTCATATAGCTTGCAAATTCCCAGTGAATCTTGCTGATTCTACAAACCCAAATGAAAAAATAAATGCAACTGGCATTTAATACAGAATAGCAGGCTGCAGTACTGTAAGCCATAATGCAGGGTAATCTGCAAATGCATACCAGAAGATAGCCAGCCAGGCACAGAGCTAGGATACAGTTAAGCGAGTTCTCTGAACAGGAAAAAATATATAGATATAGATTACACAGAGAGCTAGCGCAGGATGTGTCCAGGATGTGTGCACCCCACATGTATGCTTATAGTCTGAAGGCAATCCAGTACTGGTAGAAACTAACATGTGCCTCAGTCTAGGTTTACTGGCCTCTAGGACATTTCTGCAGCATATGAGAGATGCTGTAGGAGTGTCCCAGATGGCTGCCAGTAACATTCTTGCATAGCTCCTGGTAACAATGTGCACCGA